>NC_084551.2:2205000-2217500 GCF_033978685.3 Nerophis lumbriciformis
ATGATAAAGGTGTGTGTGTACTGTGTGTGTGTGCAGGGCCGGCCCGTGGCATAGGCCGTATAGGCAAATGCTAAGGGCGCCGTCCATCAGGGGGCGCCACGCCAGTGCCACAAATGTTGGAGAGAAAAAAAAAAGAAAAAAAAAGTTGTTACTATTATTTCTAAATACAAAAAATAATCCCACGTTAATTAAAATGCAAAGTAAAGCCTATTTAATAGAAATGTTATTTGTTACAACATTACCCAACGCCCCCTCCCTTCCCGTATCATGACTCTTTTTGGACGTCACCACATCAAAAAATCAACACAAGATGTCAAAACGGCCAAAACTGTCAGGTGCCCAGGGAAGAAAAAAGAGAAAAGAAGAGGAGAAACGAGAAAAGACAGAGTTAGCAGGTAGGTAACGTTAGCCTACATGAAATTATTTGTCTGTTACAGAATGTGATAGTAACCTGGCTTTTTAGCATTAAGCTAATGTTACATGATTCGGCAATTGCTAATCAATAAATAGCGAGTTCTGTTTTAACGTCGGGTTAATATTGTGGAGGGGGCTAAATTGTTATGGAAAATAATAATGTAACGTTAGGTAATTACAGTACTCCCACCTTACATTCCTCAGGGACATTTGTATTAGATCTTGTAAGCAGGTGTTTTTTGTTTACATTGTTATTGCCTTCTGGTTAGCTAATGTTTGCCCTGCAGGTAATAGTCACTTTTCCACCCCTTTATATATTAGGTATAGTTGTAAGTAAAAAAAAAATGTGGGGGGGCGCCACCTAAAATCTTGCCTAGGGCGCCAGATTGGTTAGGGCCGGGCCTGTGTGTGTGTGTGTGTGTGTGTGTGTGTGTGTTAGCATTGATGTCTGAGCCGCGTGGACGACACCTCCTGGTGACAGCAGGCTCGCAGCGAGGACGCTAGTCATAACATAGCAGCAGGAAGGTGGGAGGACATTACCTCCGAGCGCGCACACACGCGCACACACACACACACACACACACACACACACGCAGAGACGCAGACACAATATGACACAGTGTTAAAGTCATATCAAGGTCCTTATTTAGATTGGCTATCATCTCTGACCTCCCTCTCCATCCTCATTAGTAGGAAGAGACAGCCTCCGCGGGCCAGAAGCCGCCGCGGGCCCGCACACAAGATGTCACATTGCTTTAGCGGCGCCACACTAACTGACGCACGTAGCTGGCAGCGCAGCACACTCCACTGCCTGTGAATTTGCCGCGGTGCCGTAATTGACTGATTGACTGACGTCCCGCCCGGACCCCCCGTGATAGTCTTTTTGCTAATATGGAACACGGCTTCAAAATAAACTCATCCGCGCTGACCTCTAAGAATCAATACGGCAAGTCACAGGGAAGGCGTCAGGACCAGGTGTGTTGCAAACAACCTCTTTTGCAGCCTTGAAATAGAAGGCCTGGCATATTTACACCTGTGCCTTTTACACAGAACACAGCAAATTACTGTATATTACCAAATAGTAGCCCGGGCGTTTATTTCACAAAATGGGGTCAGACCCCGGGCGGTAGAGATGCGCGGTTTGCGGACACAACCGCGGAGTCCGCGGATTATCCGCGGATCGGGCGGATGAAATTAAAAACAATAAGATTTTATCCGCTCGCGGGTCGGGTCGGGCGGATTAATTAGATTTTTTTTTTTTTTTTTTTTTTTTTTTTTTTTTTGCGGGTGGCAGTTAAACCAATTCGGAAATATATATACATAGTTAAAAGTTGTTACCCACATACGAAAAACGAGCAGGCACCTGCTGCATATGCCACAACAGAAGAAAAAAAAAGAAAAGAGATGGACACTTTTACGGAGCGGAGAAGGGACGCCTCGCCGGGGTCCGGGACCGAGGCCCCTTCCCCCGAGAGGGCCCCACCGGGAGCCGTAGCTGAGGCGATCCGCGAGAAGGGCCCGACGCACGTCCAGGGTCACTACCGCGCCCACCGCACCGACACCCCGCCTCGTCCGCTTTCGCAGTGCGCTCACGAAAGGGGTGGGGCTCACCCTGGTTGATATAGAGAGCAGGACGGTGGCCATGGAATTTCATTTAAGGTTTGTGATAAACCATCAAACTCATTCGTTAAAAGGACTCTATAGTAATATAAAGCAAATTTTTCTGGACATTATCATGCAAGAAAAGTTTATTTTTGGGATCGCGATCACCGCGTAATGATTTTTAAAGGTTGCATTACATTATTAACTGTCCCATGTGATCAGCCAGTGCGATTGGAAGTCCATGCTCAATTATTGCCTCCGTAAATAAAACTTCGGCATTTATCACATCCAAAGAATCTGTTTGGGCGACGAAAAACGTTGAAAGTTTTCCACTTGTATCGCTAGCAACGGCATTAGACTTGTGTTTTTTTGTCCCAACGTGGTCTTTTACATCGCTAATTCCTCCGTGTCCGATCGAAAAATCTTGTCGGCACAAGGTGCAATTCGCGTAGTTTTCACCCTTTTTTTTTTTTTTAAATTAATATTAGATATATAACAACGGGCGGATGGCGGGCGGGTGCAGTTCTGATCAAACGTTACATCGGGTGGATGGCGGATGGTTGACGACTTTCTGACGCGGTTGCGGATGAAATAAATTGCCTATCCGCGCATCTCTACCGGGCGGCTATTAGGACATGGGCGGTTATTTGCACAAGGCTTTTATTTATTTTTGCACCAGCCTGCACCAGGCCATTATTTGGTTACAATGGTTAGTGTCCAGTATTTTTTTTTTTTAAATGTAAAAGCTAATGTAAACATACAAACAAAAAAACAAGACTATCAAAAGACAAGAGATCAACAAGGCCTCAACATGACAGTAGTGCAACAATTGTCAAATAGATTACAAATACTAAAAATAAATAAACTTTTTAAATAAAGCAGCCTACCGGGAAAAATAAAATGATGGTACCAAGTACTCAAGTATAAAACCCACCATCAAAACAGAACAATAATACTGTCACTGTCCTTTGCCTTAATGCGGATCATTTTGCGGGACACACGGTGGTTCAGTCCACAAACGTTTTGTATCCACTGACACAAATTAGCATCAAGCTCGTCGCTCACCTTCTTCCTACCTCCACCAGATAAGCGACCCCCTTTTCCATCGATTGCCGACTGAGATTGTAGTTCTCCCTTTTTTTGTTTCCATTCTCGTACACGTTTTGGGTCAACGTTAAACTGCCTGGCCGCTGCCAAACCAGAATTCTGCTCCGCATACTTCACAACCGCTAGCTTGAACTTGAAGTCAAACTTTCTGTTCTTCCCCCTTAAAGTATTCCCGTCCATCAGTTGTGGTGTACCGGTATCCTGTTCATTCAACTCACTGCTGCTGTTGCTTGCCATGTTGAAACTTTTCCTCGTGGGTTTGTTGTTGTCGTTGAGTGTGTGTTACGCTATATGCGGTCACCCATTGCAATATGTTGATTACCCAGAATCCCCACGTAACGTCTGCTTTTACCGTAATGACCAGAATTATTGCATCTTTGCTTTTCCTTTTAGCTTATAAATTGGGTTTAATGAAGTCAATATGATTTTAATCTAAATTATGCAAATAACAGCCCATGGGCGGCTATTTGGACAAAGGCGTTTATTAGGAAGAGGCGTTTATTTCACAAAATGGGGTCAGACCCCGGGCGGCTATTAGGACATGGGCGGTTATTTGCACAAGGGCGTTTATTTGGTAATATACGGTACATTATTTTTACTGTAAATACAAATGCAGTACAGCTGTTTCATTTTATTTTGGCAACTCGGCTGCCAGTTTTTTATCACGATAAAATGTGGTACCACAAAATCATCAACTGTGGATTTTACAATAAAAAACAAAAACCCACAATTAGAAATGTCCGATAATATCGGCCTGCCAATATTATCGGCTGATAAATGCGCTAAAATGTAATATCGTAAATTATCGGTATCGTTTTTTTTATTATCTGTATCGGTTTTTTTTTGTTTGTTTTTAATTAAATCAACATAAAAAACACGAGATAAAACCTCCCTCCCCCACTTACACTCATTCACACAAAAGGGTTGTTTCTTTCTGTTATTAATATTCTGGTTCCTACATTATATATCAATATATATCAATACAGTCTGCAAGGGATACAGTCCGTAAGCCAGGCCCAGCCCTAACCAATCTGCCCCCCCACATCGGCAGTGAAGTGTATATACTCACAAGAAACCGAATAGCTTTGTCTTTGACCTTTTTTTTTTACTTACAACTATACCTAATATATAAAGGGGTGGAAAAGTGACTATTACCTGCAGGGCAAACATTAGCTAACCAGAAGGCAATAACAATGTAAACAAAAAACAGCTGCTTAAAAGATCTAATACAAATGTCCCTGAGGAATGTAAGGTGGGAGTACTGTAATTACCGAACGTTACATTATTATTTTCCATAACAATTTAGCCCCCTCCACAATATTAACCCGACGTTAAAACAGAACTAGCTATTTATTGATTAGCAATTGCCGAATCATGTAACATTAGCTTAATGCTAAAAAGCCAGGTTACTATCACATTCTGTAACAGACAAATAATTTCATGTAGGCTAACGTTACCTACCTGCTAACTCTGTCTTTTCTCGTTTCTCCTCCTCTTCTTTTCTCTTTTTTCTTCCCTGGGCACCTGACAGTTTTGGCCGTTTTGACATCTTGTGTTGATTTTTTGATGTGGTGACGTCCAAAAAGAGTCATGATACGGGAAGGGAGGGGGCGCACCGTGCGGGGGGAGGAGGGGGGGCGGGGCGTAATGTTGTAACAAATAATATTTCTGTTAAATAGGCTTTACTTTGCATTTTAATTAACGTGGGATTATTTTTTGTATTTAGAAATAATAGTACCAACTTCTTTTTTTTCTTTTTTTTTCTCCAACATTTGTGGCACTGGCGTGGCGCCCCCTGATGGACGGCGCCCTTAGCATTTGCCTATACGGCCTATGCCACGGGCCGGCCCTGGGCGTCAGGACCAGGTGTGTTGCAAACAACCTCTTTTGCAGCCTTGAAATAGAAGGCCTGGCATATTTACACCTGTGCCTTTTGCACAGAACACAGCAAATTACATTATTTTTTACTGTAAATACAAATACAGTACAGCTGTTTAATTTTATTTAGGCAACTCGGCTGCCAGTTTCTTACCACGATAAAATGTGGTGCCACAAAATCATCAACTGTGGATTTTACAATAAAAAACAAAAACCCACAATTAAGAGATGTCCGATAATATCGGCCTGCCAATATTATCGGCTGATAAATGCGCTAAAATGTAATATCGGAAATTATCGGTATCGTTTTTTTAATTATCGGTATCGGGTTTTTTTTGTTTGTTTTTAATTAAATTAACATAAAAAACATGAGATAAAACCTCCCTCCCCCATTTACACTCATTCACACAAAAGGGTTGTTTCTTTCTGTTATTAATATTCTGGTTCCTACATCCCCTAGCATTCAAGAAAGCGGTTATTCATCCTCTGCTCAAAAGACCTAACCTTGATCCTGACCTCATGGTAAACTACCGACCGATGTCCCACCTTCCCTTTATTTCGAAAATCCTCGAAAAAATTGTCCCACAGCAGCTAAATGAACACTTAGTGTCTAACAATCTCTGTGAACCTTTTCAATCCGGTTTCAGGGCAAATCACTCTACGGAGACAGCCCTCGCAAAAATGACTAATGATCTACTGCTAACGATGGATTCTGATGCGTCATCTATGTTGCTGCTTCTTGATCTTAGCGCTGCTTTCCATACCGTCGATCATAATATTTTATTAGAGCGTATCAAAACACGTATTGGTATGTCAGACTTAGCTTTGTCGTGGTTTAACTCTTATCTTACTGACAGGATGCAATGCGTCTCCCATAATAATGTGACCTCGGACTATGTTAAGGTAACGTGCGGAGTTCCTCAGGGTTCGGTTCTTGGCCCTGCACTCTTTAGTATTTACATGCTGCCGCTAGGCGACATCATACGCAAATACGGTGTTAGCTTTCATTGTTATGCTGATGACAGCCAACTCTACATGCCCCTAAAGCTGACCAACACGCCGGATTGTAGTCAGCTGGAGGCGTGTCTTAATGAAATTAAACAATGGATGTCCGCTAACTTCTTGCAACTCAACGCCAAGAAAACGGAAATGCTGATTATCGGTCCTGCTAAACACCGACATTTATTTAATAATACCACCTTAACATTTGACAACCAAACAATTACACAAGGCGAATCAGTAAAGAATCTGGGTATTATCTTCCACCCAACTCTCTCCTTTGAGTCACACATTAAGAGTGTTACTAAAACGGCCTTCTTTCATCTCCGTAATATCGCTAACATTTGTTCTATTTTATCCACTAGCGACGCTGAGATCATTATTCATGCGTTCGTTACGTCTCGTCTCGACTACTGTAACGTATTATTTTCGGGTCTCCCTATGTCTAGCATTAAAAGATTACAGTTGGTACAAAATGCGGCTGCTAGACTTCTGACAAGAACAAGAAAGTTTGATCATATTACGCCTATACTGTATATATCTTTCTATACCTATATATATATATATATATATATATATATATATATATATATATATATATATATATATATATATACTGGCTCACCTGCACTGGCTTCCTGTGCACTTAAGATGCGACTTTAAGGTTTTACTACTTACGTATAAAATACTACACGGTCTAGCTCCATCCTATCTTGCTGATTGTATTGTACCATATGTCCCGTTCAAAGAACTCCGGCTTATTAGTGATTCCCAGAGCCCAAAAAAAGTCTGCGGGCTATAGAGCGTTCTCTATTCGGGCTCCAGTACTCTGGAATGCCCTCCCGGTAACAGTTAGAGATGCTACCTCAGTAGAAGTATTTAAGTCCCATCTTAAAACTCATTTGTATACTCTAGCCTTTAAATAGACCCCCTTTTTAGACCAGTTGATCTGCCATTTCTTTTCTTTTCTGCTCTGCCCCCCCTCTCCCTTGTGGAGGGGGGGGGGCACAGGTCCGGTGGACATGGATGAAGTGCTGGCTGTCCAGAGTCGGGACCCGGGGTCGACCACTCGCCTGTGCATCGGTTCACTATTATGTTAGATCCACTATGGACTGGACTCTCACACTATTATGTTAGATCCACTATGGACTGGACTCTCACACTATTATATTAGATCCACTATGGACTGGACTCTCACTATTATGTTAGATCCACTATGAACTGGACTCTCACTATTATGTTAGATCCACTATGGACTGGACTCTCACTATTATGTTAGATCCACTATGGACTGGACTCTCACTATTATGTTAGATCCACTATGGACTGGACTCTCACAATATTATGTTAGATCCACTATGAACTGGACTCTTACTATTATGTTAGATCCACTATGGACTGGACTCTCACTATTATGTTAGATCCACTATGGACTGGACTCTCACTATTATGTTATATCCACTATGGACTGGACTCTCACTATTATGTTATATCCACTATGGACTGGACTCTCACTATTATGTTAGATCCACTATGGACTGGACTCTCACACCATTATGTTAGATCCACTATGGACTGGACTCTCACTATTATGTTAGATCCACTATGGACTGGACTTTCACAATATTATGCTAGACCCACTTGACGTCCATTGTACCGGTCTCCCCTGGAGAGGGGGGGGTCAACCACATCTGCGGTCCTCTCCAAGGTTTCTCATTGTCATCCCACTGGGTTGAGTTTTTCCTTGCCCTGATGTGGGATCTGAGCCGAGGATGTCGTTGTGGCTTGTGCAGCCCTTTGAGACATTTGTGATTTAGGGCTATATAAATAAACATTGATTAATTGATTGATTGATTTTAGCTGTTTTATATGGAAATCTAAAAATATACCACTTTTGTCATGACTTGGTCCTGGGTGTTTGCTTTTCCGGGATGCAACGGAAAGTTAGCACGGGCGAGACGGGAATGAAGGTACATGATTTATTTATATTTATCAAAAAAAGGAATAAACAAAAAGCGCGCACGGAGGCGGAGAATAAACTATGAAACCAAAAGACTATAGCAAAAAAAGTACAAACAAAAAACACGCACAATGGCGGAGGACAAACTATGAAACCAAAAAGACTATAAACATGGAACAAAAACTTACTTGGCTTGGACAGAAATAGTTGCTTGAGGAATGGACATGGAAAGAAGTATCAGGCATGGACAGAGCATAAATGTGGTGAGGTCGTCAGAAAGACAAACTGAAAAACACTGAACCGCCCCGGGTTATTAGCCGCACCTTCAATGAATGGCATATTTCAAAACTTTGTCCACCTATAAGCCGCCCCGGACTATAAGCCGCGCCTACGCTGCGCTAAAGGGAATGTCAAAAAAACAGTCAGATAGGTCAGTCAAACTTTAATAATATATTAAAAACCAGCGTTCTAACAACTCTGTCCCAAAATGTGCGCAAATGTGCAATCACAAACATAGTAAAATTCAAAATCGTGCAGAGCAATAGCAACATAATGTTGCTCGAACGTTAATGTCACAACACACAAAATAAACATAGCACTCACTTTCTGAAGTTATTCTTCATTCGTAAATCCTTCGAATTCTTCGTCTTCGGTGTCCGAATTGAAAAGTTGGGCAAATGTGGGATCCAAAATGGCCGGTTGCGTCTCGTCGAAGTCATCGGAGTCAGTGTCACTGTTGTCCAGCAGTTCTGTGAATCCTGCCTTCCGGAAAGCTCGGACCACAGTTGTGACCGAAATATCTGCCCAGGCATTTACGATCCACTGGCAGATGTTGGCGTATGTCGTCCGGCGCTGTCTCCCTGTCTTAGTGAAGGTGTGTTCGCCTTCGGTCATCCATTGTTCCCACGCCGTTCGCAGTCGTGATTTGAATGCCCTGTTGACACCAATATCCAGCGGTTGGAGTTCTTTGGTTAATCCACCCGGAATGACGGCGAGTGTTGTATTTGTGTGCTTCACTTGTTTTTTGACACCATCTGTGATGTGGGCGCGCATGGAGTCGTATATCAACATGGACGGAGCTGTGTGAAAAAAGCCACCCGGCCTCTTCGCGTAAACTTCCCTTAACCACTCGCTCATCTTTTCTTCATCCATCCATCCCTTCGAGTTAGCTTTTATGATGACGCCGGCTGGAAAGGTCTCTTTTGGCAAGGTCTTCCTTTTGAATATCACCATGGGTGGAAGTTTCTGGCCATTAGCATGGCAAGCTAGAACCACAGTGAAGGACGACTTCTCATTCCCTGTGGTGCGAATATTCACCGTACGTGCTCCCGTTGTATCCACAGTGTGGTTCACAGGAATATCAGTTGCTGTGAAATAGTAATCCGTGTGCGGATGGAGAGATTGCGTCTTTTCATGAACCGGATCCTTGTCGCTTAGTAGGAGCCATTTTGTGGTCTTTACAGATGTAAACAGGAAATGAAACGTACGGTAATATCCGCGCGCTTTTTCTTCTTCTACGCGGGCGGGTGGTTGCTTACAGTAGAAGAAGAAGCGCTTCCTGTTCTATGCTGGCGGGTGCTTACCTTGGCGGTTGCTTGCGTAGAAGAAGAAGCGCTTCCTGTTCTACCGGGAAAAAAGATGGCGGCTGTTTACCGAAGTTGCGAGATCGAAACTTTATGAAAATGAATCTTAATATTTATCCATATATAAAGCGCACCGGGTTAAAAGCCGCACTGTCAGCTTTTGAGTAAATTTGTGGTTTTTAGGTGCGGCTAATGGTGCGGAAAATACGGTAAATACTACAGACATGATTAACGAAAACAGGTGCGTGACTCAAGACGTGAAGCAGGTGCGTGACGTGACAGGTGAAAACTAATGGGTTGCTATGGTGACAATCAAGAGTGCACAATGAGTCCAAACGTGGAACAGGTGAAACTAATGGGGTAATCATGGAAACAAGACAAGGGAGTGAAAAGCCAGAAACTAAACAAAACATGACTTAAAACAAAACATGATTACACAGACATGACAACTTTGGCTTGAAGAATAGCGGAATTCCGCTAAATGGCGGACGTCTGGGATCCTGCAGGGCCAAGTCACATTATACAACTCCTAAGTGAGTTTTGTGTTGTCCTTTTTTTAAATGTCAGCTTTCAAATGTCCTTGCATTGCGACTTTAAAAGCCAAAACCGAAGGCTGACGCCGGCGTTATCTGAGGACATCGCCTGCCCTCGCCAGGCCGACCAATCCAGGCTGCACTGGCCTTTAATTATGAATGTTAGCATGGATGACAGAAAATAATTCATGACCTCGTACGTGGCTCGGTCTTTACCTGGAGGACAAAACCTTTCATTATCTCTCTCTTGGTCTTAGCCTTTGTTCGTAACTCCACTTCTCTTTTCCTTGCCATGCGGTCTCCTCCCCCGCCCACGCCTTTCGATTGGGTTCAGTTCAAAGGCTCTTTATTAGCCAGGCAGGCCTGTGGTGAAGCGGTGGCTAAGTGAAAAGGAATGCTGCGACGGCACATCAGCAAAAGGCAAGAGTCTCTCCACAGCTCATCAGGTGGAAGGATCTGAGCGCACGTCGTAATCCAAGCTGATGTAATTGAATAAAAGGCAGGATTGAGAGCTCTCACGTCCACACAAGCTTTGACTGGCACATTTATTGTGGGCTCTATCCACTGCGTGGACAAGGAGGACGCTTTAGCAGCGGGGTTAGGGTGACCAGGTGTCCGGATTTAGGCCGGACAGTCCGGAATTTCAATGCCCTGTCCGGCGTCCGGCGCAGCTTCAAGCCGGACACGTATTTGTCCTCCTTTTTGAGGCACATAGGTTTGAAGAGCGGAGTTTTTTCATCTTTGCTGGGCTGCAGCGCGATAGCCAATCAAAGACCGTAAAAAATGCCCCCAACGCAGTAACATATCAAATGATTGGCTAAGAGCGGTGTCGGATACAAATCTGCAACAAATCTCATTGGTTAAAAAAGTAAACAAGGGTCCATGTGTTGCTGCGGCAGAAAGTTAGCATCATGCCAAAACGCAAGACCTCGTTTAATTCTGAATGGATAAAAGAGCACAAATTTATAACGAAAAGCAGTCGAGACTCATTCCATGGCTTCTGCACACTTTGTCGATGTGACGTCGACGTAAGTAGTCAGGGGAAAGCTGCAATCGAACGGTATGCGGGTACGGATAAACATAAAAGTAATAAACGTGCGGCAGGTAGCTCTTCAATGAGGACATTTTTTCATGAAGTTTCGTCGCCCCTGGATGACAAGATAACCGCTGCGGAGCTGTGCAAGGTGTACCATGCTGTAAAGCAGTGGTTCTCAAATGGTACCCTGGGGGTACGTAATGTAATGTAAGTTCATAAACTGAACATCAAATTAAGTAGGCTATTCCATTCATTACCATAATATGTTATGACATGGCACCCCAAACCATCACTGATGGTGGAAACTTTACACTAGACTTCAGGCAACGTGGATCCTGTGCCTCTCCTGTCTTCCTCCAGACTCTGGGACCTCGATTTCCAAAGGAAATGCAAAATTTGCATGGTTGGGTGATGGTTTGGGGTGCCATGTCATCTGCTGGTGTCGGTCCAATCTGTTTCCTGAGATCCAGGGTCAACGCAGCCGTCTACCAGCAAGTTTTAGAGCACTTCATGCTTCCTGCTGCTGACCTGCTCTATGGAGATGGAGATTTCAAGTTCCAACAGGACTTGGCGCCTGCACACAGCGCAAAATCTACCCGTGCCTGGTTTACGGACCATGGTATTTCTGTTCTAAATTGGCCCGCCAACTCCCCTGACCTTAGCCCCATAGAAAATCTGTGGGGTATTGTGAAAAGGAAGATGCAGAATGCCAGACCCAAAAACGCAGAAGAGTTGAAGGCCACTATCAGAGCAACCTGGGCTCTCATAACACCTGAGCAGTGCCAGAAACTCATCGACTCCATGCCACGCCGCATTAACGCAGTAATTGAGGCAAAAGGAGCTCCAACCAAGTATTGAGTATTGTACATGCTCATATTTTTCATTTTCATACTTTTCAGTTGGCCAACATTTCTAAAAATCCCTTTTTTGTATTAGCCTTAAGTAATATTCTAATTTTGTGACACACGGAATTTTGGATTTTCATTTGTTGCCACTTCAAATCATCAAAATTAAATGAAATAAACATTTGAATGCATCAGTCTGTGTGCAATGAATAAATATAATGTACAAGTTACACCTTTTGAATGCAATTACTGAAATAAATCAAGTTTTTCAAAATATTCTAATTTACTGGCTTTTACCTGTATATGTTAACTACATTTAAGTCCACACATGTTATGCTTTGTGGCACTCTGCACTTGAAAAGATTCATCTCAGTGGTCACTTTTTGAACACCACAATGTATTGAATAAATACAAATACTGTTAACAAACACTTGACTTTAATATTTTTTCCTATTCAGCCACACAAACATCATCTTTAAACCACTCAAAATTGTACTATAAATAAGAGTATACCAGAGTCCTATGTACACCATAGTAATTTAT